>NC_070615.1:48332500-48357500 GCF_027172205.1 Podarcis raffonei | reverse complement strand
AAGGCCTGATGACCAGGAGGGATCAGAGATATTTAACGAGGCTGTAAACATAATTCCACCGCGCGCAGACTCGCCAGAATTAATGGTTTTAATAATTGGCAAGACAATTTCTGGGGAATTGGTGGGAGTTTAAGCGCCCTGCAAATTTCAGGAAACTGAGGGGAATGCGTAAATGCGTGTGTGTGTACATTATATATATATATATATATATATATATATATATATATATATAGACACACACAGGAGCGCGCGCACACACAAATAGATAGATATAGATTTTGGGTGGCTGTGGCTTGGAAAGCTGGCGGATTTTTTAGATCCAGCCAAGTTTGCTAATATATCTTTGGTGCAGCTGTCTTCCAGCCCCCAAAGGCTCCCCAAGGACCCCCAACCCTATTAGAACAAATGCGTTCGCCTTTTGTAAAAAAGAGAGAGAGAGAAGGGGAGAGGAAAAAAAGAGGGAACATTTGCTGCGGCTGTCCTATTACGGGCGACACATGATCAATAGGCTGATAACACAGCAACATCAATATAAGCGACAGAACAATGAGAGATATCATTGAACATCTATCTTAATATAGCCAGCTACAAGAGGGGCTGACAAAGAGGAAGGGGGGCGGGTGAGAGAGAGAGAAAGAGAGAGAGAAGGCAGGCAGGAGGGAGGCTACGGTGCTGGCAAGGGGGGGCGAGTGGAGAACTCATGAAAATTCCGCCCCACGTATTCCCATCTCCGATCCAATATGCACACACACTCCCCCAGCTGCTAAGGCTATTATTTTCCAATTTCAATTTGACACCCCAGCCTTTCATGCTAATTCTATTATTGTAGGAAGTTTATGTGATTTCATATCACTAGAAATCGGTAATGTATAATAACCCTTTGGGCAAGGAAACTGAATCCCCGCAGCCGCCACCGGGAAAATAATTACTTTCATATCAAAACGCACCAGGAGCTGGCCGGCTCCTTATAGCCTGAAGCGGCTAACCTCATATGGGGGGGGGGGTTGGGGGGGGAGAGTGATGGGGAACAGCGAAGGGAAAAAAAAGAGGAGGGGAGGCTATTAAATGAATACATTTGTTAAGCAATAAACACACTTAGAAACCCCAAAGATGGAGGGAGGGAGAAAAGGGACCGCTGTGGTTTTGGTTGGGTTTAATTTAAAGCAACTGGACTCACCAACTCTTAAAACTACTTTAAAAAAAGAGAAATAAATCGGTCAAATACCTATTGCTTAACAACTAGGTTTTACTAAAATGCTAAAATTGCTAGCGGCTACTTTTTTAAAAGCTTGCAAAAGAATGTTTTTTTTAAAAAAAAATACCAGGTCGATTTTTAAAGAGGTTTTTATTTATCAAAAAATGTGGTTTTTTACATATATAAATATCTTTAAACATTTTTGCATTTTACAAGGTTTGAGGAGTCGCTGTTGTGTCTGGTTTTTTTTACAGTTTGTGTTCACGTCGTCAAGTCCAGCTTCTTCTAATGCCCCTTCCCTCCCATCTTTTTGAAAGGAAAAGAAAAATTAAATATATATTTTATAACCCCCCAAAAATTGATCACCTGATTTTTAAATGGGACTCAGTTATAGATTCAGAGCGGGGATGTATTGGGGGGGGCGGAGATCCAGAGAGAGAGAGAGGGGGGGGGAGGGAGAGGAAATAGAGAAAATGCGCGCGGGGGAAGACTTCTTTTAAAATATATAGATATAGATATATGTGTAATAAACAGAAGAAGAGAAACTGTCTTGGGAAAACTTTGGGAGTGTCAAGAAGTTTAAGGTGGGTGAGTTGAATCGCCCCCTCTCCCTGCCCGCCCCCCTGCAAGGAATCTAATATATAATCGGTTCTTCTCCCTCCCCCGCCCTTTTCTTCCTTATTTCTTTAGTCCATATCCACTTCCTCACAGTCTAAATTGCTGGTCTCTGCTGGACAGTTTGGCTCTGTGCGACAATCCGGATTGTCTCTGGATTGACAAGCGTCTTTCGCGGGTGACTTTGGTTGCACGACGGCGCAGCTACTGTCCATCTGGGAAGAGGAATCGCAATAAGCAGAGGGGGGAGAGGAGGAGGAGGAGGAGGAAGCGGAGGAAGAGGAGCAGGCTGTGGCCGGAGGGGAAGCCACGGCCTTCCTCAGTCCGCAGAGGGCCCCGGGCGCGACGGAGGAGCTATTCTCGGGCGGCAAGCGGCCTCCGGACGTGGAGATGGCGGCGGTGCTGCTGCTCTTGGGGGGCGCGGGGTCCGGGCTGGGGTTGGCGGCGGGCAGAGGGGAGCCCCCCTGCGGCGGCTCTTGGCCCGGGTTGCTCTTGAGGGCGGCTTGGGGCACGATGAAGCCCAGCGGCTGCGTGATGGGGTAGAGCAAAAAGTGCCCCTTGCCGATGAGCGTGCGCGCCGTCGGGGCGCACGGCGCCAAGGCCTGCGGGAAATCCAGCGCCGCTTTCCGCCGCGGCGGCGAGTCCGACAGGAGGCTCTCCACGCTGAACGGGTTGAGCTTGGGCAAGGCGCCGCCCGAGCCGCCCACCCCGCCTCGCGCCGTCGAGGGAAGCGGCCCGCACTCGGAGCCCGACGGCGCGGACCCGTCCTTGTCGGCACACCGGTTGCTGCCGCCGCCACCACCACCACCACAGACCCCGTGGCCACCTCGGCTCGGGTAGAAAGCCGAGGCCGCAGGGTCGCAGCTGCCCGGCCGGGACGGGTTGTGAGGGCCGATCTTGCAGGTGTCCGGAGGGTCCGGAGAGAGGCCTCCTCCGCCGCCGTCGCTGTCGGAGCTCTGCGTGCTGCTGTTGACAGAGAGGCCGCTGGGCGAGTGCAGGTTCCGGCTCTGGCTCTTGAGCAGCTTCTTCTCGTGCTTGCGCTTTTTCTTCTCCATCTTCTCCAGCTCCTTGCGCGCGATCTCCTCCGGGTCCATCGGCTCCCCGCTGCACGTCGTCGGGTGGGAGTTGTGCGCCGGCCGGCCGGGCCCCTTCTTGGTGTTCTCTTTCTTTCGCCATTTGGCCCGGCGGTTTTGGAACCAAACCTACACACCGAACAAGGAGGAGAAGCCGTTAACAGCAGGGACCCCCTGGTGGCCCCCGAGGGCCAGTGGGGGAGGAGGGGGGTCGCCAGCTTCCTCCCGCCCCACCCCACAACCCTCCATCCCTCCTCCCCTTCTTGCTCGGGGCACAGAAGCAGCCAAGTCCCGACCCGCGTTAACCATTCCTGGGTAGCTTGCATTTTATCCTATTTTTAATAAAGAGCGAAATCTTACACAATTCTAATCAGATGTCAACCCCAGCGAATCAAATGGGCTTTACTCCCAGGTAAAGGAGCCTAGGATTGCAGCCTCAAGAAATCAGAATTCGGACAGAAAGGGAAGTTTGGTGCTTTTAGTGGGGGTGCGAGTAGAGACCACTCCAGCAAATATATAACTCAAAGAGAGAGAGAAATAACCCTGCGGGTCTCTCTTTTTTGCAGGGGGAGGCGCTGGGGGGCGGCATCTAGAAATTCAAAGGCTTAGAGCCAACAGCGTGCAAGGAAAGGAAGGTACAAGGGGAAAAAATCAAAGCGCCACCGGAGATATTGTTGTTTGCTCTTTTTCTCCCTTCGCTGTCTACCTTCCCTGCTACGTGCGTAAAAATCCAGGGCTGGGTATCCAAACCGGCTTTCTCTTTCGGAAGTTTGATGGCAAACTCCCACGTCGTCGTCTCCCCCCCCCGCCCCAAAAACACCATACAAGAGATTGTGCGTGTTGGTTCAAATGTAGCAGTTCCTACATTCCCGCTCATGGGTTTGTGCGCTCGGTTCGGTTGGCAAGGGCCTTCGGGCGTCAGGGAAAACTTCTTAATTATATCGTATTAATCGGGTGACAGTATACTGTTGTTATTGTTATTATTATTATTTAAAAATATCACTGGGGTGTGAAATGCCATGAACTACGAATAAAAGTCTTTGCTCCCTTTTCACTCCCAGCCCCCCCCCAAACAATCACACAAGTCACCACATCCCGGGTATCCCCTTCCGAAATGAATTGCGAAGGAGGAAAGGAAAATTGGAAAGGGGAGAGAGAGAGAATTCTTGGAATCTGCCACACGTGTTTTCTCGACGACAGCCTCCCCCCCGCTCCCCTAAAATCATGACTGCATCCTTTCCTGGGTTTTCATTCAGAGGGGGAGGGAGCCTAACTTGGAGACTGTGAAATTGACAAACGAAAGGATCAAGATTTGACCCTACGGAAAGTCAGATGTCACCACCAGCTTTTAAAGAACTCTCCCACCATCACACACGCACACGAGTTTCTTTTAAAAAAACAAAAATAAATAAGGCACGCATCCCACCGTTTTTTCAACAGCAACATCCTCCCCCCCCCCCAACTAAAACATACTGATCGAAGACGAGGAGGAGGAATAATACTTTAAGATCAACGAGGTTTGAGAAAGTGCCCGTCCCAATATCCACAAAATGAAAAACGCTTGGCAAAGGTGTAAAAACAAAACCCCGAAAGGGAGAAGAAGCCTGGAGAGGGGAGGGGAGTGCTATTTCCCACGAGCTCTCAAATCAATAAATTAACATTCACTAACAGGTCCCCAACTTAAACATCACTGTTTTAGTATCAAAGTGAGATGGTTCCCCCCCAATCCTTTGACTCTCATGCACTTATCACTCTTTGCCCCCCACCTCAACCATCATGGCAGAGAGCCCACAATAAAACCACACCATTAATATTAATAGTTTTTAAATCAACTTTCAAAAGTAAACCGGAGATCAGGGTGGGGTGGGGAGTGTTTCGGGAGTGCATAAGGAATTCTATGTTTAGAGGGTGTGTGTTTTTAAGGACGTAGGGAGGTGAAGGGAAGGATAAGTAACTTAATCAACCTTGCTGGTCCCTATCAGAAAACCTTGTTTTTTTTAAATAATAAGAAAATAATAATAATAATAATAATAATAATAATAATAATAGTAATAATAAGAAGCTTGCTCTGCCGGTATGTATTTTGCAATTCCCTATCCTTTCCTGACTTGTCAGTTCCAGCAGCCCTTGTCACCGAGAATTACTCATTATCGTATTAGAGGGAAATCGAGGGTCTTGACTTCATTCAACAGCCTCCGAACAAATTGGATAAAAGGATTTCAAAACAGAAGAGGTCAGGAGAGGGGAAGAGGGGGAGGGTGGAAGCATTTTGTAAATACACCTTTTAGACAATGCCAGCCCGGATTAATAAGAGTCAGTAATGTTATTAGCCCCTGCGCTTTTGCAAGTAACAACTCTATTATTTTTTAAAACGCACGCACACAAGGGGCTTCTGTGGGAGAGAGACTCCTTGTTTTCGATTGCCCCGCTGCTCCGATATGGGGGAGGGGGGCGTTGAAAGGTGTGCCACCCCAAGTTCCTCCATGCTCGACCCCAAACCCCCAGAACCAGGAAAGATGTTGCAAAGTTTGGGTAGGGTTTTCTATTATTTCCAAATTCAGAACTAAAGGTGGGGGGGTAACGGTATTAGTACCTTGTTATTAAAAATAATTGCCTATGAGATTATTTTTAAAGTCTGCTCTGAAGCAGAGGGGGGGAGGTGAAATTGTTCTCCCCACCCCAAAAAAATTAAAAAGTATACAATAGCGGTTGAAACCAACATGCAATCCGCATCCTGCTTAAATTTCATATTGGTGAAAATTGTACTACAGGGCAAATATACATTTATGAAATCTAACCCCCTTTAAGATCTCCCCGACCGCTTCCCTCCCTCTCTCTCTCTCTCTCCCCCCCCCCCATCCCAGGGGCTAAGCGGCAAATCTGAACTCGCGTGTCCCTCATCAGGCCTAACTCTGGAAAATATTTAATGTAAACTACCTCAAGAACCTTCCGCACTTGAACCGCATCCCGGGGGTCTACTTCTTTTTAGGGGTTGTCGGGCGGGGGAGAAAACAGAGACGAAAAAACAAATAACTCCCGAAAGCTAGAGTACAAATAAATATAAATGGATAATATAATAGGGGTTTTCCCTACCCGCGGGCGGAAATTAAAGGGATGGTAGTAGAGGAACTGGGAAGGGGGGGCGCAAGACCACTTCCACGCAATGAACACTGCCCCCAGCATGTTTAGGAGCAAAGAAGGCATTTATTTTTGCTAACACCACCCCCACCCCTCTAAAAGGCTTTCCCCAACTTTCAACAAAACCACACACAAACACAAAGTTGGTAAATTTGGTTTGCTGGCCCGACAGACAGAGGGGAGGGGGGCACAAGATTTTGGTGAGGTCAGAATTTGGGCCGGATCCAGCCCAAGGTGCGTAACTCTTTCCCATGCTAAGGAACGGGCAGGATTTGCACAGAGTAGTCTTATAGATAGGTTTACCGAGAGCTGAATATCCCACTGTGCGCAATGGGCAGGTGTCAAGGCTTGAAGCCTGAAACGAGTTTGACTTCGGAGTGGACCCTCGTGCGCTTTATGTTGTGGAGGGAAGGAAAGGGAGCCCCGCTCGGGTTTTTTTACCTGCACTCTGGATTCCACCAGATCCAGCCTCAACGCCAGCGCCTCTCTCATAAATACGTCGGGGTAGTGACTTTCGTTAAATGCCTTCTCTAACTCTTCCAGCTGCCAACCGGTGAAATTCGTGCGGGTCCGTCGCCTTTTGCAACCTGGACTCTCCTTGTCAGGATCCACAGAGTCTGGGGGGGGGGGGCGGAAAAGAGCGATGAGAGAAGCAAACTCTTCATACCAATTACTAATTGATAGACGACCACCTTCCATTCCAAAACAATGGGGGGAAAACACCTTCATATTTAAAAACTCATGGAGTCACCCTGATTTATCCCTCCATCAATTTTCTATATATATACCTGGACCGTATATTCATATTTCGAAGCTAAAACCCAGTTGATGGAGACACAACTTCCTTGATTTTTATTTATTTGTCGCCAAGAGTTAATTCGAGGATTGTTTACAGGAGAAATATATCATTTAAGATTTTGGAGCGAGCCTTACTTTTTATTTGTTCAAGCGAAGTTGGACAGTAATACATATATTTGTCCTGATTTCGAGAACTAGGATCTGCTTGCTTTATAATTTAAATTATTTTTTTAAAAATATTGGCACGTGGTCCAGTCCCGGCCCCCCCACTCTTATTTTCAAGCGAGATTCAAGGTAGCTTTGTTGGAATAAAGTTACCAAATAAACGACACGCTTCAGGTCTGTGAGGTCAAATATAAAAGGGCCTCCATTACGTCCTGAGTGGATTTGTAGGTTTTAGGCGTTTGAGTTTAAAAATAGAAGGGAATCTAGGAGGTGGCACCTGGAAACTTTCGATGGGCCGCGGAGCCTTTGCGCAAAACTGCGAAATCCTGACGTTCCCAAGGCCCTCGGTACCATCGTTCTCGACCTCTCCTCCCCCGCTCATCCAGACCACCTCCCTTTTGTTCGGATTTTCTCTTTGGGCGAGAGAGGACACCAAACGACTAGCCCAAGCCCAAAGCCAGATCGGTTCTGATGTGCGCAGGGAGCGCTTGCCTCGCTTCTTTCAGAATAAGTGCAGGGGGGTTTAAAGAGCAGAGGTATCTTATCGTTTTTGCATAAATACTAAATATACAAAAATAGTATATTCTGGGTCCTTTTAAGAGCTAAAGGGGGAGGGTGAAAAGCGTAAAGAAAGAAGCCGTTTCCGTTTCCACCTTCAGCAACTAATATGAGTTGCTGGGGGCAGAAAATCCAGCAAAGGAGCTGGCGGAGGAGGCGAGGGCCTTTTCTCACTCCCCAATTTCACAGAACCTTGATGATTCCCCCCACCCCCAAAAAAAACCTCTATTCGTGTTCCTTCCCCCCCAAACACCCCCACTTCTACTGGAAACAAACAACTAGGACGGAGAGAAAAAGGGAAGAAGAAGAAAATGATCGATTGCGCATCGCGGCTCCTGGAGCTCTGGCGAGGCGCGGGTGCCTCTCCTCGTCAGAGAAGTTCCTTGCGATGAAAACTGGTGGCGGAGTTCTTTTTTTAAAATCTAGATGTCTGATCCTGACCCCTGATTCACCCCTGCTCCTGCTCAGTCTGGCGCTCCCCCCCCCCCGGAAAGACACCTGGAAAGCCCTGAGTTTTATCCTGCCGCTGATTCCAGGAAGGAGAAGGCGAGGAGGGAAGCAAGCGAGCTGCTACGGAGGGAAGGATGGAGGCACCGGATCGGGCCGGATCCCGGGCGCCGCCAGCCCAGCGCTTGCCATGCCCGCCGACTTACCGGAGAGCTTGAAGGGCTGCCCGTCTCCGCAGCCGGAGGGGATGAGCGGGGTGGGGTTGACCACGGAGGCGGCGCAGGAGCCGTTGAGTAATCCGTCGATGGAGAAGGGTACCGAAGCCGCGGCGGCGGCGGCGGCGGCCGACTGCAGCTGGTGTCCGGCCAGCTCGTAGACATGGTGATGGCCGAGGGGGTAAGGGAAGCCCACCAAGCCTCCGAACTGGGCATGGGGGTGCTCCAGGATGCGGCTGTCCATCATGGAGGGGGCGGACGGGGGGTGGGGGGTTGCGCGCCTCCCTGAACGCAGCTGCGGCGGCGGAGGCTGCTGCTGCTGCCGCCGCTGCTGCCGCCGCCACCGCCGCCGGAGGAGCGCCGCCGCGGTGTGGTGGTGGCAGCAGCGTCGTCGACGGTGGCGAGGTAGACGCGCGAGGAAGGGCGCATGCTGGAGGGCGCCCGGGCGCTTTAACTTTATCAACATCAGGCCTCCCCATAATTAGGCTCAGGCCCGGGGAATTTGGGACCAATAAGAAACGTTAATCGGCCCTGACGTCAGAGACGTGCCAGGGCGGTGGGGGAGCCAAACGTTTTCCATATCGATTGCTAATTATACCTGACATCCACCCTCAATAAACAATATCAAAGCTGTCACAACAAGACAAGCAGGAGAAAGGAGGGAAGAGGAGGAGGAGGAGGAGGAAAGGGAAGGGGGGGTCTCTTTGATAAGAACTCCTCCAGCCCCTGGAGTAAGGGGGTGGGGGAGGGAAGGAGGGAGCTGCCTAGGCCAACGAGAAGAAAAGGGATTTGGGGGGTGCGGGGGAGAAAACAGGAGAACTTAGAGATCTGATTGATACCCAGTTAAATACTCAAAAGCAAGCGGAGTTACGCGCTCGTCGTCACCCACCTCTCCCCCCCCAACCTTCTCCTCCAAATCACTAATAGATTTCCCTTTAAAACATTCGCTGGTGTGTTGTGGAAAGAGGGTCTCTGTCTCTCTCTCTCTCTCTCTGACCCCCCCTTCTCTTTCTTCCCTCCTCCCTCTTCTCTCTCTCTCTCTCTCTCTCTCTCTCTCTCCCTCCCCCCCCCCCACCTCGTCTTCTTCTCCGTCTACACCAGAAACGTTCGACTCCTCTGAACCTTTAAAGTGATGTTGCTCCAATTACAGGGAGACATTGAGCGGCAAATAGACTGATCCAATAATAGGAGATTCATCATCCGCTCTTTCCAGAGCTGTCACAATGAATTTAAAACTACAAGCCTTTTCATCTCCTCTCAGGCTTCTCTAGCGCAGGGAGGGGGATTGGAAAGACTTAAAAAAAAAAAAAGTATTGGGGGGGGGAGGCGCAAAGAGGCAGAAGGAAAGGGGCGCGGGAGGGGGACGTAGTATATATATTTTTATGGAATATTTCTCCCCCGCCCTGCCCTGTATTTAAACCAGCGCCATCCGATCGTATCAATCAAAATAATAATTAACGCCATCCCCCTATTGATCCATGGAAAAGCCCATATTAAATTATGAATGGGGCCAGAGGGTTTCTAATTAAAAAGCAGTCTATTTAGCAAAAGGGAGGCCCAATGTGGGTGTGAGGTTTATATATCTATATATACATACATACACACACATACACACAAGGGCGACACACAAACACGTAATGACATGTGCATGTGTGGATGCATTCACCAAAAGCAGGCGTAGAGGAAATGTATAAATGGGTCTATTAAGGTCAAAAAGCAGGTACCCCTATTTCAACCTGCTGTCCTTAGACGGGACTTACTTGCGAGTAAACTCCACCGGGTGAAACCAACAAACGGGTGGGCCCGCAGAACCCCTGGAACCAAGCGGGCTCCCCCAAACTTCAATCCCGTGGAGGCGCCTTTACTCGCGAGTAAGCGCTCCACTGAATTCTCGCCTTGCCTGAGTCTCCAGCACTGAGCCCTCCGGCCCTCTGCGCTCCCCGGGACGCGTTTTCCTCTTGGCCTGGATGCGGTTGGCACCACTGGGAACAGCATCGGCCTCTCCTGAGGCTGCAGCCTTTAGAATTCTTGCTCCGGAGCAATGTGGAGCCAATCAGACTTTTCCAGAGTGACTCCGGAGCGCGCAGCTCGAAAGACCCCGGCCTAACCATTGCGCGCAGTTTTTTCTTCCTATTTTTTGCCACCCCCTTACCCTAATTGAATTAGCTCCTCGCGTGGATTGCAACTTCTCGGCGGCCCGGCTTGGTTTACCCCAGCTGGAAACGAGTGTCGAGGATTTCGGAGTCACTTCGGCAGAGGCGGGAGGAAGAGATTCGGCCGAGATAATCCTCGCAACTTTCTTGTTCCAAAGTTGGACACTTTTGTTAACGTTGCAGCCGGAGCTCCGGCCCTTCTGCTCGGAAGGGTTCATACAGGAAGCTTTCAAAAGTGTGGAGTTGGGTGGAGAATTGTCACAAGCAGCTCACCACGCTTACTCGGGAGTAGGCGCCTCTGAGACTGCGGCGGAGTCCCTCCACCCCACAGAAGCCTAAAGAGCAGAAAGTGCGTTTGTGTGACTTCTTTGCAGCTTAGATGCTTGGAATACCGTCACCACCTCAGCCTAAGCAGAGTTAGGCGCGCCTAACTAAACCCAGGGAAGCCTGTGGGGTTTAACTTTGGATAGGGCCGGGCTGTCAATCTCCAGACTTCTGAGGCCTCTTTTTCTTCTCTGTCGCTTGGCTCCTCAAACTTACGGTCCTGGGAATGTGGTATCCGGAGGTTGCGGGTCGGAAGCGGATCTGTTCGCCTTAGGCTGCGATGCGCACAATTTCCCTAGCAGAAAGTTCCACGGATCTCAGCGGGGCTGACTTCCGAGTAGTCAGATGACCCTCTTCACAGTGTAAAGGGATCCTGAGCTGACTATGCTCCAGCTTTCGAGGGGATCCAGTATATCTGGGGTTAGTAAATAATAAATGGAATGTGGCTTCACTTTTTAAATGACTTGTTTATTTATTTATTTCATATATTTTTTTTTAAAAAGCATTCCTGAAGACAAACTCCTGGAAAGGTGGACAAGGAAAGGAGAGAGAAAAAGGAAGATCGTCCGGAGAGCAAAGAAAAACCCCTTTATTTAAAACTAAACAGAACCTGACTGGCATGTTCCTACACCTCTTAAATCTTTCCAGGGTCCAAGAAGAGAAAGCAAAATCTATTATCGCTAGGGAACATCTATTTAAAAGACTTTCCTCCCCCCCCCAAAATCCCTAGTCTTGATGAGCCACAAAAGATGCGTTTCCCAAAGTGTGTTTCCTAGTGGCACGCTTGAATCCGAAGTACACATCGGGATCAAAACTCCTAATCCGAATTGTCCACTTTTCCCCCTTTTCTTTTCTTTTTTTAAAGCAAAAAATAAGGAAAAATCTAATTGAATATCTTCCAACAGACCACTAGCTGCCTTCTTCCCCCCCACCCCCAAACCCTCCCAACCCTACTCGACTCTAGATGGCAGTTTAATTATTACCTTAAAAAAATAAAAAATATATAATGCCATTTAGACACACACTCACACGCGCCCCAACTCGAACCCGCAAAGAGAAAATGATGGGGTTAGGATTAATTCCGAGGTGAAGGGGCAAGGGCCTTCCCTTTTCAGCATAATTTAATTTCTTTCTCTATAAATACTAAATGTAAACTGTAGCCACTGAAGCAAGTTTTCGCCTGTAGCAATAAAAGCCCTCATTTTCTGTCGGATTTCTGGACAGGAATGCCAAACGAACGTGTTTTTGAATACAGAACGGTAATCAATCCTGCACAAGAATAAAAAACGGGGGGAAAGATTCCCCCTCCCGCTCTCTTCCTCTCTCTCTCTTTCTCTCTCTCTCCCTCTCTCCTTCTCTTTATTATAATGAATTAATTCGACTTTATTTATCCCATTTTCTGGAGCTGACAGAATGTTAATTTGAGTTGAAATTTCGCTCGCCTCTCACTCTCTAACCCTTGCCCCCCAGACTGGCGTGTTGTAATAACCTGAATCTTTCAACAGAAGCCCTGATAATTGTTACCTTATTAGCATGCAAATTGTTTAATTAATATTATTATGGAGAAGCATACAATCCGTCCGTCACTTGACCTCGAGAGCAAGTCCGCGTAGCAACCGGCTCTGTGCATTTCAATAGGGGGCACATTTCAAAAAAATAATCGACTTTGCAAAAAGAAATATATAAATTTTTACCCTCCTCCTTCTCCTCCCCCCTTTTATTTCATGTTTCCCGGATCTTTGTGGAGTTCAAAAAATAAAATAAAATAAATCTCTCTCAAAGTGCTCGAGAGGAGCCTTTCACGTGGGGTGGGGGGCCAAGCAGGCGGGGGCTCTTTGATCCAGCCCTTCCTTGATATCTCTTTATATTGCACTCCATCTTTTAAAAAAAAGAAAAGAAAGAAACACACACACACGAGAGATAAATCGTTTTATTCTCTGCCCTCTCTTTTATTTATTTATTTCAACACACACCCCCACGCGCCCCGACATCAAAAAATATTTTAAAATAATTGCTTCCTTGCCAATTGCAGCTGCTTTAAAGGCAACCGATTTGGAGAGCTCCAAGCCAGATTGGGGGGAAAGGAGAGAGAGAGAGAGAGAGAGAGAGAGAGAGAGAGAGAGAGAGAGAGAGAGAGAGAGATGGGGGCGGGGGCGGGGGGGGGTTCAGGAAGAAAAAAGAAAGCAGCCCTTGACATGCAGTCCTGGGAGACGTTGCATTTAAATCCCTTTTTCTACAGCCGAGTGACATTGTCAGATGCTAGCTTTAATTAACTTGATAATAAGACGTACAAGACTCGCATTCGGGACGCCGCCTCGCCTCGCCTTGTTTCCATCCCCCTCCACGTCTTTCTCTCTCTCTCTCTCTCTTATTATTATTATTGCAATCTATGTGTTTTATCTTATACAGAGCTCCTCGTTCTTGCCGGCCTCTTTTTCTTCTACTTTCCCCGCAAAGAATCGGAAAAAAGCCCCCAAAATTAAACTTTTTCTTCTTTTTTTTAAAATAGAAAAGGGGACTAGTTCTGCCTTGGTTGGTTTAGAAGAGGCAGAGCGTCGAGATTACCCCCGGGAGGGCGCTGGGAGAGGGAGTCAGAAAAAAGTGAGTGGGGTTGGCTGGGGAGAGAGAGAGGCAGAAGTGGCTAAAGGGAACTGAAACGGGTGGGTGGTTGTTGCCATAGGATGTCTATATACACCAAGGCAGGTCATTGGTCCCTCTAGCCTGGCCAACAACTCTCAAGGATTGGTCCATGTAGCTTAGTAGTGCCTACACAGGCTGGCAGCAACCCCTCAAGATTTAGGAGCCTCTCCCGGCCCTCCCTAAAGATGCAGGGGACTGAATCTGTGAGCCAAGACCTTCCCCATGAAACCTCCCTGAGATTTAAAGACTTTTCAGAGGATGTTTGGTTGCTCTGCCACCACCATGTTCAAGTTTTGGTTTATCTGATAATTTTTGAAGAACAAAATTATTTGGTTTGACTCCTGGCAACCTTTTGGTTAACAGCTACAGTGATACCTCAGGTTACAGACGCTTCAGGTTACAGACTCAGCTAACCCAGAAATAGTGCTTCAGGTTAAGAACTTTGCTTCAGGATGAGAACAGAAATTGTGCTCCGGCGGCACAGTGGCAGGCCCCATTAGCTAAAGTGGTGCTTCAGGTTAAGAACAGTTTCAGGTTAAGAAGGGACCTCCGGAACGAATTAAGTACTTAACCTGAGGTACCACTGTACTGACCCCCTGACTAAAGGAAGATGAACCTTAATACGGTGTGGGGCGCCAAATATTTTATTATTATTATTATTGGGTGTGTGTGTGTATGCAGAGGCATGTCGGTCTCAATGAGGCTGCTTTTTCAGTTCTGTTTGGAACTTTTGTAGGGTTGAGCAACTTGCAATCCATCATCACCAGCTTCCACCAGAGGAAACGTCTCCTCCTGGACTTCCTGAAGGCATCTGCTTGGTCACTGTGGACTAAATGGACTGCTCTGTCCAGGGGTGAAGAACGTTTGGTCCTCCATATATTGCTGGGCCTCATCTCTCATCATCTCTTGCTGCTAGATGGGATGACAGGAGTCTAGTCCCACCTAGAGAGTCCAGGTGGCCCATCCTGTTCTAGCATCGCTGAGAATAGCCCAGGCAGAAATGGTGCTGCTGGGACCATATAACACCAGTCCTAAAGGATCTACACTGGCTCCCAGGTACGTTTCCAAGCACAATTCAAAGGGTCGGCACTGACCTTTAAAGCCCCAAATGGCCTCGGCCCAGTATACCTGAAGGAGCATCTCCACCCCCATCGTTCTGCCCGGACACTGAGGTCCAGCTCCGAGGGCCTTCTGGCGGTTCCCTCACTGCGAGAAGTAAGGTTAAAGGAAACCAGGCAGAGGGCCTTCTTGGTAGTGGTGCCTGCCCTGTGGAACACCCTCCCATCAGATGTCAAGGAAATAAGCAACTATCTGACTTTTAGAAGACATCTGAAGGCAGCCCTATATCGGGAAGTTTTTAATATCTGATATTTCGTTATGCTTTTATATTTGTTGGAAGCCGCCCAGAGTGGCTGGGGAAACTCAGTCATCTTGGTGGGCTACAAATATGATCATCATTATTATTATTATGCTAGCAGTTCCCCCTTACAGGGCTCTGAGCTGAGGGGGTGAGAAGAAGAAGAAGAAGAAGAAGAAGAAGAAGAAGAAGAAGAAGAAGAAGAAGAAGAAGGAATGAATGAGGTACCTACTGAGAAGATTTATGAAAAGTAACTGTACCAAAATGAATTGTTGTGAAATTAAGAAATATTTAGTTGGGGATGCCAAATCTTGTCCTCGCTCCAGGCTCCATCTTACCAAAGTCCACCTTTAGTCCTTCAGATTTGTTCAACTGTATCTTTGTCCTGTATAAAGGATGTTTGTCTCTCTGCTCTCTGGGTGACCACCCTCATGAAGAGAGACTTGGGGCATTCTTTCGACAGGGCCTAACTCAGCTTTGGGGTGTGCTGGAGACTAAATCAAGGGTTATGTCCATAATTTCTTGTAAAGTTTGATGTCAGGTTTCCTTACCTTCAAAGAGCCAATATGGTGCAGCAGGTGAGATTGTTGGACTAAGGCCTGGGAGAAACGAGGGTTCAAGTCCCCACTCAGCCATGAAGCTCACTGGGTGATCTTGGGGGCCAATCGCTTCCTCTCAGCCTCACCCAGTGTGGTGTAGTGGTTAAGAGTGGTAGACTCATAATCTGGTGAACCAGGTTCGATTCCCCGCTCCTCCACGTGCAGCTGCTGGGTGACCTTGGGCCAGTCACACTTCTTTGAAGTCTCTCAGCCCCACTCACCTCACAGAGTGTTTGTTGTGGGGGAGGAAGGGAAAGGAGATGGTTAGCCGCTTTGAGACTCCTTAGGGTAGTGATAAAGCGGGATATCAAATCCAAACTCCTCTTCTTCTTCTTCACCCAACTTGCAGGGTTGTTGTGGAGATAAAATGAGGGGAAGAACCACTCACACCACCCTGAGCTCCATGGAGACAAAGTTGGGATATAAATACTATTTAATAATATTAAAAAATGTCAGAAATAATAAACCACTGTTGTGGCTTTGCATTGCTTTTGCTTCCGGATGCTCCCAGTCTTACGAAGAACTCTCAGTGCTTACAAATAATTTTATTCACTGGGGCAAGTTACAGAGGCGGTTTTAGGGTAGTGCAAGTGCTTCAGCTGCCCTGGGGTCCACTCTGCAGGGGGTGCCACAACAATGGTGTAGAACAGGCTTCCTCAGCCCTCCAGATGTTTTGAGACTACAATTTCCAGCATCCCTGACCACTGGTCCTGATAGCTAGGGATCATAGGAGTTGTAGGCCAAAAACATCTGGAGGGCCAAGGTTGGGGAAGCCTGGTGTAGAACAGAGCGTGAGAGGCCGGGGGGGGGGATTTTAGTGTCGCACAGGGTGCCGCTGTGATTTCAGAGCCCATAATCTGTCGCTGAAGGATAACCTGCAGCCCTTTGGATTTTGCTAGACTACAGATCACATCATCCCTGAACATTGGCCATGCTGACTACTGGGTTTGATGGGAGTTGTAGTCCAACATCATCAGGGGGAGGGGGTGTACAGGGTCCCCATTTATTTTTTTATACCAGCAGAAGACATAATTTCAGGGGGGATTCAAGCCAGACAACAAGACGCTCCGATTTACTTGCCATTGAATCCCAGAGTCGCTTGCAGACAGATTCTGTACCTATTTTAATAAGCCCTTTTCTCGGGTAAGTGCACAGAAGTGACTGTCTCCTGTAGTTCCACTGGCTTTTGCCGTGTTGCTTCAGTGTTCCAGGGGGAAGGTTTGGGCTCTGTAACGCAAACGTAAAACAAACTGCCCGCATTGCCGTCCAGAATCATTGTTCAATATCCCACCACCCCCACTAGGTGACTTCAGGCGAGTCTGCCCCACACTCTCAGTTCTATCCTAGGGTTGTTGTGATGATAAAATAGAGGAAACATGGGGGGGGGGGAGGGAAGGAAAAGAGGGATACAAATATAATAAAGGAACAACTGTTTTATGTGATGCTTTACAGAGTCCCCCAAACACCAGCCAGCCTAGGGAAGCTGGCAATGTGAATTTTGGAGGCCCATGGAAAGCTGGGCTGCTAAAGGCAAGGGTTATTTCCTGCCTCTCCGTCTCCCCTCTGGCCTTGTAAACAGTACATAACCCAGGCGAGAGCAAGCCACCAACAGCCAGCTCCACCCAGCACTGCTAACCCAATAAGGATGTTTCCATGAATTACCCCTGTCCACCTCTGTATATCTCTGCCTGCCTTTCTAAAGCTCATTCCTTTGACGGTTCCATCTGCTTTAGAGATCAACCCTTGGAACGTCCCAGGAACCGAGAGAATCAAAGGTCAAAGTCTGCAGCGGAGAGAAAAAGTTACCCCCCACAGTCTTGAGCTATTACACACACCAGCCCTCTTACACACACACACACACACACACACACACCTCCACTGGGCTCATAAGTAAGGGGGGAAAGTGGGGGTTAAAGGCATTTGGTTAAGCCCGACTTTTGCATTTTCCAGTCCTTCTTCTCCATCTGCGCTCAGAAGTTAACCCCACTGACTTCAACGGAATTTACTCACAAGCAAGCCTGTAGGAGATGGCAGTTGTGGTTAACTGGGCACTCATGTCCTCCAGAGTAAGTCTCTTCAGTTTGATTGGGAAGAGGAGGGAGGCCCCTCCGAAGAAGAGGAGAGGTCCTGAGGGCACAAGCCAAGAGCTCAGGCACAAGGAAGTCAGTGAGGTAAGGAGATACACAATTCAAAGTGTTGGTGTTGACCTTTAAAGCCCTAAACGGCCTCGGCCCAGGATACCTGAAGGAGCGTCTCCACCCCCATCGTTCTGCCCGGACGCTGAGGTCCAGTGCCGAGGGCCTTCTGGCAGTTTCCTCACTGCGAGAAGCAAAGCTACAGGGAACCAGGCAGAGGGCCTTCTCAGTGGTGGCGCCCACCCTGTGGAATGCCCTCCCATCAGATGTCAAAGAGATAAACAACCACCTGACATTTAGAACACATCTGAAGGCAGCCCTGTTCAAGGAAGTTTTTAATGTGTGACATTTTAATGTATTTTTAATCCTTGTTGGAAGCCGCCCAGAGTGGCTGGGGAAACCCAGCCAGATGGGCGGGGTACAAATAAATTATTATTATTATTATTATTATTATTATTATTATTATTATTCTGAAAGAGGAGACCTGCTGGCTGACCAGGTGGACTCAGGAAAAGGGAGTCATCCTGCCATCATCTGGAATCATATTTTCATCCCTGGGAATGGCTGAGGCAGAAGCAGCCACAATGGCTAAGCTCTGCCCCCACGGTGGGAAGCACAAATGCGTCTGAATACCAGTTGCTGAGTGCTGCTCTTGTGCTCAGGTCCTGCTTGCAGGATCCCCTATTGGGGATCTGATTTACTGTGAGAACGGGATGTTCGACTAGGTGGGCCATTGGCTGGATGCAGCGGGTTCTCCTGAGGTTCTTATGCTCTTCATAAGAAACAACAGAAAGCTGGTTCACCTGTTCATGGGCAATTTGGGATTCATAGCCAGCAGTGAAATGTGTGAATGGGCTCGACTGAAAGGCATCTGAAGGGACTGACTGGAAAATTCCCTCTTGGAGGGCGCCACCAGCGAGAAGGCCCTCTGCCTGGTTCCCTGTAACTTCACTTCTCGCAGGGAGGGAACCGCCAGAAGGCCCTCAGAGCTGGACCTCAGGGTCTGGGCAGAACGATGGGGGTGGAGACACTCCTTCAGGTCTACTGGGCCAAGGCCGTTTAGGGCTTTAAAAGTCAGCAGCAACACTTTGAATTGTGCTCAGAAACGTACTGGGAGCCAATGTAGGTCTTTCAGGACCGGTGTTATGTGGTCTCGGCAGCCGCTCCCAGTCACCAGTCTAGCTGCCGCATTCTGTGTTAGTTCTAGTTTCCGGATCACCTTCATACGTAGTCCCATGCACACTGTGTGTTCATTTCAGGCTCAGACTAGCTACCCAACCTCATCAAGATACAGAACTTAAACCCACCTGATTTTATTTTGTTTTTAATCTATTTCAGGCAAGATGGTGCTTATCCCACTTGCCGGCTGTGGCTATTCATCTGGATTGCAAAATAAGAGCCCAAAGCATGGGCAAAGAACCTGGCTCCTCCCATCCTCTCTGATGGGAGGTGAAAGTCCAACAACATGTGGAAGTTCTCAGGTTCCCTGCTAGTAGCCTAAGGGCAAACTTAGGTTGCACTTATATTATCAGGGATGGCCAGGGATGGCTACAGAGTTGTGGTTGTTTTTGTTTTGGAACTGGGATATCTTAGGGGAAGGTGCCCTCACTGAGCACCTCTCCTCCCACTGTCCTCACTGTGCACTGGTCCCAATCTGGGCAAGTGGACAGTTGCCACTCCATCACTCAGAGAGGGCAGGTGAGCATGCAGTGAGAGGAAGGAAGGAAGGAAGGAAGGAAGGAAGGAAGGAAGGAAGGAAGGAAGGAGGAACAGCAGCAGCAGGACCACAAGGCTTTTGGAGTTGACAATGGGGGCTGCTGCAAAGTTTTAGGCCATGGCATGGGAGGTGCCCAAGGAAGAGATTTTCCATCTCAGGTATCTAGATGCCTCTGGGAACTCACTGTCAGGTAGTAATCCCATTTTGTTGTTCATTCCTTCTAGCACCTAGTTCTCCCAGGTATACTATCTCTGAACCATGAAACTCTGCGGTCGTAAATTCTACACCAGGCTTCCTCAACCTCGGCCCTCCAGATGTTTTTTTGGCCTACAACTCCCATGATCCCTAGCTAGAAGGACCAGTGGTCAGGGATGCTGGGAATTGTAGTCTCAAAAATCCAGAGGGCCGAGGTTGAGGAAGCCTGTTCTACAAGCTAGTTCTGCATCTCCCTCTGTCTGGCCTCAACCTGCTGACAATCAATGGGTGGGTGGGGAAAGAGAGAGAATATCATGATGTTACTTTTCTCACTCCCAAATTCCTGGGGAAAAATAAGGAAATACCTTTCAAACTAAGCTGAAAGGAATACCACAGCAGCAGGAAACCAATTTCAACAGAAGTTATGTAATAATAATAATAATAATAATAATAATAATAATAATAATAATTTATTATTTATACCCCGCCCATCTGGCTGAGTTTCCCCAGCCACTCTGGGCGGCTCCCAATCAGTGTTAAAAACAGTACAGCGTTACATATTAAAAACTTCCCTGAACAGGGCTGCCTTAAGATGTCTTCTGAATGTCAGGTAATTATTTATCTCTTTGACATCTGATGGGAGGGCGTTCCACAGGGCGGGCGCCACTACCGAGAAGGCCCTCTGTCTGGTTCCCTGTAGCCTCACTTCTCGCAATGAGGGAACCGCCAGAAGGCCCTCGGCGCTGGATCTCAGTGTCCGGGCTGAACGATGGGGGTGGAGACGCTCCTTCAGGTATACAGGACCGAGGCCGTTTAGGGCTTTAAAGGTCAGTACCAACACTTTGAATCGTGCTCGGAAACATACTGGGAGCCAATGCAGATCTCTCAGAACCGGTGTTATGTGGTCCCGGCGGCCACTCCCAGTCACCAGTCTAGCTGCCGCATTCTGGATTAATTGCAGTTTCCGGGTCACCAGAAGTTATGTAAGGGATAACTCTCAAAAGAATGTGGGAGCTCATTCCAAATAGTATGTGTGTGCCTTTTCTTCTTTGGACACAACCATATCAAAAGAAAGGAACAGGGAATGTGTGGCCCTCTAGTCGTTGTTGGACTACAACTTCCATCATCATCTCCAACCACTGGCCATGCTGGAGTCTACAAACATTGTAGCTGGAGTCTAAGAACATCATAGCCAGATCCTAAGAACATCATGGCTGGAGTCTAAGAACATCATAGCTGGAGTTTAAGAGCCTCGTAGCTGGAGTCTAAGAACATTGCAGCTGGAGTCTAAGAACATTGTAGCTGGAGTCTAAGAACATTGTAGTTGGAGTCTAAGAACATCAAAGATAAGAGTATCTGGGTGGCTACAAGTTTCCTGTCTCTGGGTCCTAGACAAAAGTCCACACAGGATCTAATTCCAGGGCTGAAGCAAAGCAGGTCTCCTAAGTGGGAGACCACCTGGATACCATATGTTGCTCTGTGTGGGGGTCCCAATCAGGGATGGGGGACCTGTGACCTTCCAGATGAATGTTAGACTCCAACTTCCACCACCCCTGACTACTGGCCATGCTGACTGGTCCTGATGGCAGTTGGAGTCCATCAACATCTGGAAGCCCACAGGGTCCCTGCCCCTGGTTTAAATGAATCAATACCCCCACACACATTGTGCAGAGCAGTTTTGTCAGTCTATAACTGCCTTTGACCATCTCAATGCAGGGTAGGTAAGCAGTGGATTGTCGCACAACGTGCAATTCATGCACTGAACATAACTTACAGTTAAGGCTGCTATGCAATTAAAGAAGTCATAGATGATTAGAAACTCATGATTAATCAACTCATTAATAAATTAAATCTGCATAAATTTTCTTATGGGGGTGGACAATCGTTCTAAAAAGGGGAAAGATAACTTGCTTTCTTTGCGCATAGATGATGTGTACGCCTGGATTACAGGCTGAGTGGAGATTGTAATCTGCGTTTTGTGTTTTGTTTTGTTTTGTTTTGTTTTGTGTGGATCTGGTCACTGATTGATCTGGTACAGCTTCTTTGGTCAACCAAAAGGTGTTTGATCCATGGATCTAGTCTAATGATCGGCTAATCATTGAGGGTTTGAGTGGAGTGGAAGACTGCCACTCTTGAAATCAACCATTCTGCAGGTGGGGTCTTACCTGCCTCTTGGTAGGCTTGGACCGGTTTGCAGCAAGCCTCAGGGCAGAGCTCAGTGATGGGTCCTGGGGGGCAGGGGGAGAAAAGCTCCCTGTCCACATTCACCAATTTTTTAAAAAAAACAGTGATGGGAGGCTAACATGTGGAAGGTTTCGATTTTACACCGGCTTAGAATTTGTGGCAAATCCAGGAAGTGCTTTTACTGAACGATATTGTTATTGATGTGTTTGCCATCTTTGGCTCCTTTGGGAAGGAAGGTGGGATATAAATTGAAAATAGATTGTATTATATTAATAGTAAATGATAATAATAATAGGGTTTGGCGCATTTAAATTATGTAATTGTATTTGATTGCAAACAGTGAACCTCCAGGCCAGGGGCAGGCGTGCGTTATTGGTTTGTTTTGTTCTTGCTCACACTTTTATTATGTATTTTGTTTTTTAAACTTGCATGTTTATATTGTGAGCTGCCCTGAAATCTACGGATGAATGGCAGTATACAAATTTAATAAATAATAATAATAATAATAAAATATATGTTATGGAATTTCTATCCACAACAGTATACTTTTAAATAAATAGGCAAAATAAGGCAACTGTTCCAAACTGCCCCCATAAATCCCTAAAAATCAACCACAACCACCGCGTTTGGTCCACCCTGGTGAAGTGCTCTAAGGCAACGTTACTCAAAATGGTGCTCCACAGAACAGTGCCAGCCTGCGAGCCATCGGTTACTGGTCCATGGAGGCTCCACCACAGTCCAAGTTGGATGGGATATATATGGTGCCACTTGCTGCCACTTTTGGGTTGGGGATTGCTAGGCCACTGCATCAGATAGTTTGAGGCGCACTGGTCTAATGCACATGGATGGTTATGAACTAGAGTGCAAGAAGTTGTTGTTTTTTAAACAAACACATAGTTCTATAAATAGATGATAGATAGATAGATGATAGATGATAGATAGATGATAGATGATAGATAGATAGATAGATAGATAGATAGATGATAGATAGACAGATAGATAGATAGATAGATAGATAGATAGATAGATAGATAGATGATAGATAGATAGATGATAGATAGATAGATAGATAGATAGATGATAGATAGATAGATGATAGATAGATAGATAGATAGATAGATAGATAGATAGATAGATATAGATAGATAGATAGATATAGATAGAGTGGCCTTCAGGCCTTCCGTTGCGTTCTCTCTTCATAGTGAGAGCCTAACGCAGCAGCCACATTAATCCCAAAACCCCCTAATACATTTCAAAATCACAAAATGGGGAGGTAATACAAAATAAATTACAAAATGGGGAGGGGAAGGGAGGGGGAAGGAACCATCCACACGCCACTTTCTCAGTACCTCTGGAGAGATGTGCAAAACATAGTTTGAAGGAAAACATAGTCTGAACCTACACAGCCCACAAATAATACCCTTCACGGGTGGCACATAGTTTAGCTACAGAATTCACTGCCCTGGTGAACCAGCCTTTTCCCTTACAGCCTTTGGGACTTTTTCATTTAGAGAAAAGGCAAGTAAGAGAGGACATGACAGAAGTCCATAAAATTATGCATGGAGTTTAAAAAGTGGATAGAAATTAGTTTTTCTCCCTCCTTCATCACACTAGAACTCGTGGATGAAGCTCAATGTCAAAAGATTTAGGAAGTACTAGTTCAATGCAATGCAGAGTTAAACCACGGAACTCGCTGCCACAGGAAATATTGATGGCCCCCAACTTGTGTGGCTTTACAAGAGGATAAGACAAATTCATGGAGGAGACACAGGTGGTGCTGTGGGTTAAACCACAGAGCCTAGGACTTGCCGATCAGAAGGTCGGCGGCTCGAATCCCTGTGACGGGGTGAGCTCCCGTTGTTCGGTCCCTGCTCCTGCCAACCTAGCAGTTCGAAAGCACGTCAAAGTGCAAGTAGATAAATAGGTACCACTCCGGTGGGAAGGTAAATGGCATTTCCGTGCGCTGCTCTGCTTCTCCAGAAGCAGCTTAGTCATGCTGGCCACATGACCCAGAAGCTGTACGCCAGTTCCCTCGGCCAATAAAGCAAGATGAGCGCCGCAACCCCAGAGTCGGCCTCGACTGGACCTAACGGTCAGGGGTCCCTTTATCTTTACCATAATGTCTATGCTCTGCCTCCACAGCTGAATGCATCTGAATATCAGTTGCTGAAAAACACTTGCACTCAAGTCCTGCTTCCAGGTTCCCACAGGCATCTGCTTGGCCACTGTGAGAACAGGATGCTAGATTCATTGGCCTGATACAGCAGGTACTTCTTGTGTTCTTAAGCTCCTGCTTAAACATCTGTGGAAGCATCTCATAGGATTGGACAGAAGTCCACTTAGACCAGGGGTCAGCAAACTTTTTCAGCAGGGGGCCGGTCAACTGCCCTTCAGCCCGTGAACAAATTCCTATGCCCCACAAATAACCCAGAGATGTATTTTAAATACAGTGGTACCTCAGGTTACAGACGCTTCAGGTTACAGACTCCGCTAACCCAGAAATAGTACCTTGGGTTAAGAACTTTACTTCAGGATGAGAACAGAAATCGTGCTCCAGCAGCGCAGTAGCAGCAGGAGGCCCCATTAGCTAAAGTGGCGCTTCAGGTTAAGAACAGCTTCAGGTTAAGAATGGACCTCCAGAACAAATTAAGTTCTTAACCCGAGGTACCACTGTAAAAGCACACATTCTATTCATGTAAAAACACCAGGCAGGCCCCACAAATAACCCAGAGATGCATTTTAAATAAAAGGACACATTCTACTCATGTAAAAACATGCTGATTCCCGGAACAGATTGAGAAGGCGATTCTGCAAAGCGGTCAGTGGGTCACCTGTCAAAGGTTGCTGCCTCTTTTCTGTCCATCGCCCCCTCTCACTTCTGGTGAGTTTGAGGGGAAATGTTATCAGGCTATGCGTCCACAAGCGCCAGATGCTGAAGGTCACAAACATCTGCTCTACCAGCTCATTGTTTCTTCATAGCCAAGCCCCTCATTGTTTACATTGCGGTAGGGGTTATAACCCCTGCCCGATACACACACAAAATATGAATGGGCCACAGAAGTGTGTGTGATGGAGGGTGAGGGACGCTCCCTCTTCTACTATGCAATGAAGCCCATTGGGATCAAGGGTGGACAAAAGACTGTAAGTCTCCACTCAGTGCCTAACTAGCATCTGGGACATATTTGTTGGTGCAAGATTTGAGTGCATGTGTGTAAGATGAGGAATCGTTGGGCAGAATTATAGCTAAATGGGTATCCTATGTACTTAATTCTGAATTCTAAGATGATGGCAGAAGAAACATCTTTAGGACCTGCTTCTAAAATATCAAGTAAACAATCAAACCCCTGTGTTGCAAAAAATATGACTCAGCAATATCGAAAGCAACACGATGACCAGAAACAATGACAGTATAGAAAACTTTATGAAAGAATGTAAAACATCAAAACTATCAAACTGAAGTCTCTGAAAGTCCTAAAATGGACTTCTTTGGAG